>NW_027448598.1:0-28012 GCF_038048845.1 Mixophyes fleayi
TTGATTCAATTCATGATTCGATTCCTGATTCAATTCATGATTCATGATTCAATTCATGATTCATGATTCAATTCATTATTCATGATTCTATTCATGATTTATGATTCAATTCATGATTCATGATTCAATTCATGATTCATGATTTTGATTCATGATTCTTGATTCATGATTCGATTCATGATTCATGATTCATGATTCAATTCATGATTCATGATTCATGATTCATGATTCATGATTCAAGATTCAATTCATGATTCATGATTCAATTCATGATTCATGATTCGATTCATGATTCATGATTTATGATTCGATTCATGATTCATGATTTATGATTCAAGATTCATGATTCAATTCATGATTCATGATTCAATTCATGATTCATGATTCAAGATTCATGATTCAATTCATGATTCATGATTCGATTCATGATTCAATTAATGATTTAATTCTTGATTTATGATTCATGATTCATGATTTAATTCATGATTCATGATTCATGATTCAATTCATGTTTCATGATTCGATTCATGATTCATGATTCATGATTCAATTCATGATTCATGATTCATGATTCAATTCATGATTCATGATTCAATTCATGATTCATGATTCAAGATTCATGATTCAATTCATGATTCATGAGTCGATTCATGATTCATGATTCATGATTCAATTCATGATTCATGATTCATGATTCATGATTCAATTCATGATTCATTATTCATAATTCAATTCATGATTCATGATTAAATTTATGATTCATGTTTCATGATTCAATTCATGATTCATGATTCCTGATTCAATTCATGATTTATAATTCATGATTCAATGATTCAATTCATGATTCATGATTCATGATTCATTGTATGATTCATGATTCATGATTCAATTAATGATTCATGATTTAAATCATGATTCATGACTCAATTCATGATTTGATTCATGATTCAATTCATGATTCATGATTCGATTTATGATTCATGATTCATGATTCAATTCATGATTCATGATTCATAATTCATGATTTGATTCATGATTCTTGATTCATGATTCGATTCATGATTCATGATTCATGATTCAATTCATGATTAATGATTCATGATTCAATTCATGATTCATGATTCATGATTCAAGATTCAATTCATGATTCATGATTCAATTTATGATTCATGATTCGATTCATGATTCATGATTCAATTCATGATTCATGATTTATGATTCAATTCATGATTCATGATTCATAATTCATGATTCATGATTTGATTCATGATTCATGATTCAAATCATGATTCATGATTCATGATTCATGATTCATGATTTATGATTCGACTCATGATTCATGATTCAATTAATGATTCATGATTCATGATTCAAATCATGATTCATGATTCATGATTTAATTCATAATTAATGATTCTTGATTCATGATTCATGATTCATGATTCATGATTAATGATTCATGATTCGATTCATGATTCATGATTTAATTCATGATTCATGATTCATGATTCAATTCATGATTCATGATTCATGATTTGATTCATGATTCATGATTCAAGATTCATGATTCAATACATGATTCATGATTCAATTCATGATTCATGATTCATAATTCATGATTCATTATTTGATTCATGATTCATGATTCAAATCATGATTCATGATTCATGATTCATGATTCATGATTTATGATTCGACTCATGATTCATGATTCAATTAATGATTCATGATTCATGATTCAAATCATGATTCATGATTCATGATTTAATTCATAATTAATGATTCTTGATTCATGATTCATGATTCATGATTCATGATTAATGATTCATGATTCGATTCATGATTCATGATTTAATTCATGATTCATGATTCATGATTCAATTCATGAATCATGATTTATGATTCGATTCATGATTCATGATTTATGATTCAATTTATGATTCATGATTCAAGATTCATGATTCAATACATGATTCATGATTCAATTCATGATTCATGATTCAAGATTCATGATTCAATTCATGATTCATGATTCGATTCATGATTCTTGATTCATGATTCATGATTCGATTCATGATTCAATTAATGATTTAATTCTTGATTTATGATTCATGATTCATGATTTAATTCATGATTCATGATTCATGATTCAATTCATGTTTCATGATTCGATTCATGATTCATGATTCATGATTCAATTCATGATTCATGATTCAATTCATGATTCATGATTCAATTCATGATTCATGATTCAAGATTCATGATTCAATTCATGATTCATGAATCATGATTCAATTCATGATGCATAATTCATGATTCATGATTCAATTCATGATTCATGATTCATGATTCATGATTCATGATTCGATTCATGATTCATATTTTATGATTCAATTCATGATTCATGATTCAATTCATGATTCATAATTCATGATTCATGATTCAATTCATGATTCATAATTCATGATTCATGATTCATGATTTGATTCATGATTCATGATTCATGAATCATGATTCATGATTTATGATTCGATTCATGATTCATGATTCAATTAATGATTCATGATTCATGATTTAATTCATGATTAATGATTAATGATTCATGATTCATGATTCGATTCATGATTCATGATTCGATTCATGATTCATGATTCATGATTTAATTCATGATTCATGATTCATGATTCATGATTCAAGATTCAATTCATGATTCATGATTCAATTCATGATTCATGATTCATGATTCAATTCATGATTCATGATTCATGATTCAATTCATGATTCATAATTTGATTCATGATTCATGATTCATGATTCATGATTCATGATTTATGATTCAATTCATGATTCATGATTCATGATTCATGATTCATGATTCAATTCATGATTCATGATTTATGATTCAATAAATGATTCATAATTCATGATTCATGATTCATGATTTGATTCATGATTCATGATTCAATTCATGATTCATGATTCATGATTTATGATTCAATTCATGATTCATGATTCAATTAATGATACATGATTCATGATTCAATTCATGATTCATGATTTATGATTTAATTTATGATTCATGATTCATGATTCATAATTCATGATTCATGATTCATGATTCATGATTCGATTCATGATTCATGATTACTGATTCATGATTCGATTCATGATTCATGATTTAATTTATGATTCATGATTCATAATTTGATTCATGATTCATGATTCATGAATCATGATTTATGATTCGATTCATGATTCATGATTTATGATTCAATTCATGATTCATGATTCAAGATTCAATTCATGATTCATGATTCATGATTCATGATTCAAGATTCATGATTCATGATTTAATTCATGATTCATGATTTGATTTATGATTCATGATTCATGATTCATGATTAATGATTTGATTCATGATTCATGATTCAATTCATGATTCATGATTCATGATTCATGATTCATGATTTATGATTCAATTCATAATTCATGATTCATGATGCGATTCATGATTCATGATTCATGACTCAATTCATGATTCATGATTCAAGATTTGATTTATGATTTATGATTTATGATTCAATTCATGATTCATGATTCATGATTCATAATTCAATTCATGATTCATGATTCATGATTCAATTCAGGATTCATGATTCAATGTATGATTCATGATTCATGATTCAATTCATGATTCATGATTCAATACATTATTCATGATTCTATTCATGATTTATGATTCAATTCATGATTCAATTCATGATTCATGATTCGATTCATGATTCAAGATTCAATTCATGATTCATGATTCAATTCATGATTCATGATTCATGATTAGTGACTCAATTCATGATTCATGATTCATGATTCAATTCATGTTTCATGATTCGATTCATGATTCATGATTCATGATTCAATTCATGATTCATGATTCATGATTCATGATTCAATTCATGATTCATGATTCAATTCATGATTCATGATTCAAGATTCATGATTCAATTCATGATTCATGAATCATGATTCAATTCATGATGCATAATTCATGATTCTTGATTCAATTCATGATTCATGATTCATGATTCATGATTCGATTCATGATTCATAATTTATGATTCAATTCATGATTCATGATTCATGATTCATGATTTAATTCATGATTCATAATTCATGATTCATGATTCAATTCATGATTCATAATTCATGATTCATGATTCATGATTTGATTCATGATTCATGATTCAATTCATGATTCATGATTCATGATTCATGATTCATGATTTATGATTCGATTCATGATTCATGATTCAATTAATGATTCATGATTCATGATTCAATTCATGATTCATGATTCATGATTTAATTCATGATTAATGATTAATGATTCATGATTCATGATTCGATTCATTATTCATGATTCGATTCATGATTCATGATTCATGATTTAATTCATGATTCATGATTCATGATTCAAGATTCATGATTCATGATTCATAATTCAATTCATGATTCATGATTCATGATTAATGATTCAATTCATGATTAATGATTCATGATTTAATTCATGATTCATGATTTGATTCATGATTCATGATTCATGATTCAATTCATGATTCATGATTCAATTCATAATTCATGAGTCGATTCATGATTCATGATTCATGATTCAATTCATGATTCATGATTCATGATTCATGATTCATGATTCATGATTCATGATTCAATTCATGATTCAATTCATGATTCATTATTCATAATTCAATTCATGATTCATGATTAAATTTATGATTCATGTTTCATGATTCAATTCATGATTCATGATTCCTGATTCAATTCATGATTCATAATTCATGATTCAATGATTCAATTCATGATTCATGATTCATTGTATGATTCATGATTCATGATTCAATTAATGATTCATGATTTAAATCATGATTCATGACTCAATTCATGATTTGATTCATGATTCAATTCATGAATTATGACTCAATTCATGATTTGATTCATGATTCAATTCATGATTCATGATTCGATTTATGAATCATGATTCATGATTCAATGTATGATTCATGATTCATGATTCAATTCATGATTCATGATTCAATACATTATTCATGATTCTATTCATGATTTATGATTCAATTCATGATTCAATTCATGATTCATGATTCGATTCATGATTCATGATTCATGATTCATGATTCAAGATTCAATTCATGATTCATGATTCAATTCATGATTCATGATTCATGATTAGTGACTCAATTCATGATTCATGATTCATGATTCAATTCATGTTTCATGATTCGATTCATGATTCATGATTCATGATTCAATTCATGATTCATGATTCATGATTCATGATTCAATTCATGATTCATGATTCAATTCATGATTCATGATTCAAGATTCATGATTCAATTCATGATTCATGAATCATGATTCAATTCATGATGCATAATTCATGATTCTTGATTCAATTCATGATTCATGATTCATGATTCATGATTCGATTCATGATTCATAATTTATGATTCAATTCATGATTCATGATTCATGATTCATGATTCATGATTTAATTCATGATTCATAATTCATGATTCATGATTCAATTCATGATTCATAATTCATGATTCATGATTCATGATTTGATTCATGATTCATGATTCAATTCATGATTCATGATTCATGATTCATGATTCATGATTTATGATTCGATTCATGATTCATGATTCAATTAATGATTCATGATTCATGATTCAATTCATGATTCATGATTCATGATTTAATTCATGATTAATGATTAATGATTCATGATTCATGATTCGATTCATTATTCATGATTCGATTCATGATTCATGATTCATGATTTAATTCATGATTCATGATTCATGATTCAAGATTCATGATTCATGATTCATAATTCAATTCATGATTCATGATTCATGATTAATGATTCAATTCATGATTAATGATTCATGATTTAATTCATGATTCATGATTTGATTCATGATTCATGATTCATGATTCAATTCATGATTCATGATTCAATTCATAATTCATGAGTCGATTCATGATTCATGATTCATGATTCAATTCATGATTCATGATTCATGATTCATGATTCATGATTCATGATTCAATTCATGATTCAATTCATGATTCATTATTCATAATTCAATTCATGATTCATGATTAAATTTATGATTCATGTTTCATGATTCAATTCATGATTCATGATTCCTGATTCAATTCATGATTCATAATTCATGATTCAATGATTCAATTCATGATTCATGATTCATGATTCATTGTATGATTCATGATTCATGATTCAATTAATGATTCATGATTTAAATCATGATTCATGACTCAATTCATGATTTGATTCATGATTCATGACTCAATTCATGATTTGATTCATGATTCAATTCATGATTCATGATTCGATTTATGAATCATGATTCATGATTCAATTCATGATTCATGATTCATGATTCAATTCATGATTCAATTCATGATTCGATTCCTGATTCAATTCATGATTCATGATTCAATTCATGATTCATGATTCAATTCATTATTCATGATTCTATTCATGATTTATGATTCAATTCATGATTCATGATTCAATTCATGATTCATGATTTGATTCATGATTCTTGATTCATGATTCGATTCATGATTCATGATTCATGATTCAATTCATGATTCATGATTCATGATTCATGATTCATGATTCAAGATTCAATTCATGATTCATGATTCAATTCATGATTCATGATTCGATTCATGATTCATGATTCGATTCATGATTCATGATTTATGATTCAATTTATGATTCATGATTCAAGATTCATGATTCAATTCATGATTCATGATTCAATTCATGATTCATGATTCAAGATTCATGATTCAATTCATGATTCATGATTCGATTCATGATTCTTGATTCATGATTCATGATTCATGATTCGATTCATGATTCAATTAATGATTTAATTCTTGATTTATGATTCATGATTCATGATTTAATTCATGATTCATGATTCATGATTCAATTCATGTTTCATGATTCGATTCATGATTCATGATTCATGATTCAATTCATGATTCATAATTCATGATTGAATTCATGATTCATGATTCAATTCATGATTCATGATTCAAGATTCATGATTCAATTCATGATTCATGAGTCGATTCATGATTCATGATTCATGATTCAATTCATGATTCATGATTCATGATTCATGATTCATGATTCAATTCATGATTCAATTCATGATTCATTATTCATAATTCAATTCATGATTCATGATTAAATTTATGATTCATGTTTCATGATTCAATTCATGATTCATGATTCCTGATTCAATTCATGATTCATAATTCATGATTCAATGATTCAATTCATGATTCATGATTCATGATTCATTGTATGATTCATGATTCATGATTCAATTAATGATTCATGATTTAAATCATGATTCATGACTCAATTCATGATTTGATTCATGATTCAATTCATGATTCATGATTCGATTTATGAATCATGATTCATGATTCAATTCATGATTCATGATTCATGATTCAATTCATGATTTATGATTCAATTCATGATTCGATTCCTGATTCAATTCATGATTCATGATTCAATTCATGATTCATGATTCAATTCATTATTCATGATTCTATTCATGATTTATGATTCAATTCATGATTCATGATTCAATTCATGATTCATGATTTGATTCATGATTCTTGATTCATGATTCGATTCATGATTCATGATTCATGATTCAATTCATGATTCATGATTCATGATTCATGATTCATGATTCATGATTCAAGATTCAATTCATGATTCATGATTCAATTCATGATTCATGATTCGATTCATGATTCATGATTTATGATTCGATTCATGATTCATGATTTATGATTCAATTTATGATTCATGATTCAAGATTCATGATTCAATTCATGATTCATGATTCAATTCATGATTCATGATTCAAGATTCATGATTCAATTCATGATTCATGATTCGATTCATGATTCTTGATTCATGATTCATGATTCATGATTCGATTCATGATTTAATTAATGATTTAATTCTTGATTTATGATTCATGATTCATGATTTAATTCATGATTCATGATTCATGATTCAATTCATGTTTCATGATTCGATTCATGATTCATGATTCAATTAATGATTCATGATTTAAATCATGATTCATGACTCAATTCATGATTTGATTCATGATTCAATTCATGATTCATGATTCGATTTATGAATCATGATTCATGATTCAATTCATGATTCATGATTCATGATTCAATTCATGATTCATGATTCAATTCATGATTCGATTCCTGATTCAATTCATGATTCATGATTCAATTCATGATTCATGATTCAATTCATTATTCATGATTCTATTCATGATTTATGATTCAATTCATGATTCATGATTCAATTCATGATTCATGATTTGATTCATGATTCTTGATTCATGATTCGATTCATGATTCATGATTCATGATTCAATTCATGATTCATGATTCATGATTCATGATTCATGATTCAAGATTCAATTCATGATTCATGATTCAATTCATGATTCATGATTCGATTCATGATTCATGATTTATGATTCGATTCATGATTCATGATTTATGATTCAATTTATGATTCATGATTCAAGATTCATGATTCAATTCATGATTCATGATTCAATTCATGATTCATGATTCAAGATTCATGATTCAATTCATGATTCATGATTCGATTCATGATTCTTGATTCATGATTCATGATTCATGATTCGATTCATGATTCAATTAATGATTTAATTCTTGATTTATGATTCATGATTCATGATTTAATTCATGATTCATGATTCATGATTCAATTCATGTTTCATGATTCATGATTCAATTCATGATTCATGATTCAATTCATGATTCATGAGTCGATTCATGATTCATGATTCATGATTCATGATTCAATTCATGATTCATGATTCATGATTCAATTCATGATTCATGATTCAATTCATGATTCATGATTCAAGATTCATGATTCAATTCATGATTCATGAGTCGATTCATGATTCATGATTCATGATTCAATTCATGATTCAATTCATGATTCATTATTCATAATTCAATTCATGATTCATGATTAAATTTATGATTCATGTTTCATGATTCAATTCATGATTCATGATTCCTGATTCAATTCATGATTCATAATTCATGATTCAATGATTCAATTCATGATTCATGATTCATGATTCATTGTATGATTCATGATTCATGATTCAATTAATGATTCATGATTTAAATCATGATTCATGACTCAATTCATGATTTGATTCATGATTCAATTCATGATTCATGATTCAATTTATGAATCATGATTCATGATTCAATTCATGATTCATGATTCATGATTCAATTCATGATTCATGATTCAATTCATGATTCGATTCCTGATTCAATTCATGATTCATGATTCAATTCATGATTCATGATTCAATTCATTATTCATGATTCTATTCATGATTTATGATTCAATTCATGATTCATGATTCAATTCATGATTCATGATTTGATTCATGATTCTTGATTCATGATTCGATTCATGATTCATGATTCAATTCATGATTCATGATTCATGATTCATGATTCATGATTCAAGATTCAATTCATGATTCATGATTCAATTCATGATTCATGATTCGATTCATGATTCATGATTTATGATTCGATTCATGATTCATGATTTATGATTCAATTTATGATTCATGATTCAAGATTCATGATTCAATTCATGATTCATGATTCAATTCATGATTCATGATTCAAGATTCATGATTCAATTCATGATTCATGATTCGATTCATGATTCTTGATTCATGATTCATGATTCATGATTCGATTCATGATTCAATTAATGATTTAATTCTTGATTTATGATTCATGATTCATGATTTAATTCATGATTCATGATTCATGATTCAATTCATGTTTCATGATTCGATTCATGATTCATGATTCATGATTCAATTCATGATTCATGATTCATGATTCAATTCATGATTCATGATTCAATTCATGATTCATGATTCAAGATTCATGATTCAATTCATGATTCATGATTCAATTCATGATTCATGATTCATGATTCATGATTCGATTCATGATTCATATTTTATGATTCAATTCATGATTCATGATTCATGATTCAATTCATGATTCATAATTCATGATTCATGATTCAATTCATGATTCATAATTCATGATTCATGATTTAATGATTAATGATTCATGATTCATGATTCATGATTCGATTCATGATTCATGATTCGATTCATGATTCATGATTCATGATTTAATTCATGATTCATGATTCATGATTCATGATTCAAGATTCAATTCATGATTCATGATTCAATTCATGATTCATGATTCATGATTAATGATTCAATTTATGATTCATGATTCATGATTCAATTCATGATTCATGATTCATGATTCGATTCATGATTCATGATTCAATTAATGATTCATGATTCATGATTTAATTCATGATTAATGATTAATGATTCATGATTCATGATTCATGATTCGATTCATGATTCATGATTCGATTCATGATTCATGATTCATGATTTAATTCATGATTCATGATTCATGATTCATGATTCATGATTCATGATTTAATTCATGATTCATGATTCATGATTCATGATTCAAGATTCAATTCATGATTCATGATTCAATTCATGATTCATGATTCATGATTAATGATTCAATTTATGATTCATGATTCATGATTCAATTCATGATTCATGATTTATGATTCGATTCATGATTCATGATTCAATTAATGATTCATGATTCATGATTTAATTCATGATTAATGATTAATGATTCATGATTCATGATTCATGATTCGATTCATTATTCATGATTCGATTCATGATTCATGATTCATGATTTAATTCATGATTCATGATTCATGATTCATGATTCAAGATTCAATTCATGATTCATGATTCAATTCATGATTCATGATTCATGATTAATGATTCAATTTATGATTCATGATTCATGATTCAATTCATGATTCATGATTTGATTCATGATTCATGATTCATGATTCAATTCATGATTCATGATTCATGATTCAATTCATGATTCATTATTTGATTCATGATACATGATTCATGATTCAATTCATGATTCATGATTTATGATTCAATTCATGATTCATAATTCATGATTCATGATTTGATTCATGATTCATGATTTGATTCATGATTCATGATTCAATTCATGATTCATGATTCATGATTCATGATTCAATTCATGATTCATTATTTGATTCATGATACATGATTCATGATTCAATTCATGATTCATGATTTATGATTCAATTCATGATTCATAATTCATGATTCATGATTTGATTCATGATTCATGATTCAATTCATGATTCATGATTCATGATTTATGATTTAATTCATGATTCATGATTCAATTAATGATACATGATTCATGATTCAATTCATGATTCATGATTTATGATTTAATTTATGATTCATGATTCATGATTCATAATTCATGATTCATGATTCATGATTCATGATTCGATTCATGATTCATGATTACTGATTCATGATTCGATTCATGATTCATGATTCATGATTTAATTTATGATTCATGATTCATTATTCGATTCATGATTCATGATTCATGAATCATGATTTATGATTCGATTCATGATTCATGATTTATGATTCAATTCATGATTCATGATTCATGATTCAATTCATGATTCATGATTCAATTCATGATTCATGATTCAAGATTCACGATTCATAATTTAATTTATGATTCATGATTCGATTTATGATTCATGATTCATGATTCAATTCATGATTCATGATTCATGATTCATGATTCAATTCATGATTCATGAATCATGATTCAATTCATGATGCATAATTCATGATTCATGATTCAATTCATGATTCATGATTTATGATTCATGATTCATGATTCATAATTTATGATTCAATTCATTATTCATGATTCATGATTCATGATTCATGATTCAATTCATGATTCATGATTCATGATTAATGATTTGATTCATGATTCATGATTCAATTCATGATTCATGATTCATGATTCATGATTTATGATTCAATTCATAATTCATGATTCATGATGCGATTCATGATTCATGACTCAATTCATGATTCATGATTCAAGATTTGATTTATGATTTATGATTTATGATTCAATTCATGATTCATGATTCATGATTCATGATTCAATTCATGATTCATGATTCATGATTCAATTCAGGATTCATGATTCAATGTATGATTCATGATTCATGATTCAATTCATGATTCATGATTCATGATTCAATTCATGATTCATGATTCAATTCATGATTCATGATTCAAGATTCATGATTCAATTCATGATTCATGAATCAAGATTCAATTCATGATGCATAATTCATGATTCTTGATTCAATTCATGATTCATGATTCATGATTCATGATTCGATTCATGATTCATAATTTATGATTCAATTCATGATTCATGATTCATGATTCATGATTCATGATTTAATTCATGATTCATAATTCATGATTCATGATTCAATTCATGATTCATAATTCATGATTCATGATTCATGATTTATGATTCGATTCATGATTCATGATTCAATTAATGATTCATGATTCATGATTCAATTCATGATTCATGATTCATAATTTAATTCATGATTAATGATTAATGATTCATGATTCATGATTCGATTCATGATTCATGATTCGATTCATGATTCATGATTCATGATTTAATTCATGATTCATGATTCATGATTCAAGATTCATGAATTATGATTCATAATTCGATTCATGATTCATGATTCATGATTAATGATTCAATTCATGATTAATGATTCATGATTTAATTCATGATTCAGGATTTGATTCATGATTCATGATTCATGATTCAATTCATGATTCATGATTCAATTCATAATTCATGAGTCGATTCATGATTCATGATTCATGATTCAATTCATGATTCATGATTCATGATTCATGATTCATGATTCAATTCATGATTCAATTCATGATTCATTATTCATAATTCAATTCATGATTCATGATTAAATTTATGATTCATGTTTCATGATTCAATTCATGATTCATGATTCCTGATTCAATTCATGATTCATAATTCATGATTCAATGATTCAATTCATGATTCATGATTCATGATTCATTGTATGATTCATGATTCATGATTCAATTAATGATTCATGATTCGATTTATGAATCATGATTCATGATTCATGATTCAATTCATGATTCATGATTCAATTCATGATTCGATTCCTGATTCAATTCATGATTCATGATTCAATTCATGATTCATGATTCAATTCATGATTCATGATTCGATTTATGAATCATGATTCATGATTCAATTCATGATTCATGATTCATGATTCATGATTCAATTCATGATTCATGATTCAATTCATGATTCGATTCCTGATTCAATTCATGATTCATGATTCAATTCATGATTCATGATTCAATTCATGATTCATGATTCAATTCATTATTCATGATTCTATTCATGATTTATGATTCAATAAATGATTCATGATTCAATTCATGATTCATGATTTGATTCATGATTCTTGATTCTTGATTCGATTCATGATTCATGATTCATGATTCAATTCATGATTCATGATTCATGATTCATGATTCAAGATTCAATTCATGATTCATGATTCAATTCATGATTCATGATTCGATTTATGATTCATGATTTATGATTCGATTCATGATTCATGATTTATGATTCAATTTATGATTCATGATTCAAGATTCATGATTCAATTCATGATTCATGATTCAATTCATGATTCATGATTCAAAATTCATGATTCAATTTATGATTCATAATTCGATTCATGATTCTTGATTCATGATTCATGATTCATGATTCGATTCATGATTCAATTAATGATTTAATTCTTGATTTATGATTCATGATTCATGATTTAATTCATGATTCATGATTCATGATTCAATTCATGTTTCATGATTCGATTCATGATTCATGATTCATGATTCAATTCATGATTCATGATTCAATTCATGATTCATGATTCAATTCATGATTCATGATTCAAGATTCATGATTCAATTCATGATTCATGATTCAATTCATGATTCATGATTCATGATTCATGATTCGATTCATGATTCATATTTTATGATTCAATTCATGATTCATGATTCATGATTCAATTCATGATTCATAATTCATGATTCATGATTCAATTCATGATTCATAATTCATGATTCATGAATCATGATTCATGATTTATGATTCGATTCATGATTCATGATTCAATTAATGATTCATGATTCATGATTTAATTCATGATTAATGATTAATGATTCATGATTCATGATTCATGATTCGATTCATGATTCATGATTCGATTCATGATTCATGATTCATGATTTAATTCATGATTCATGATTCATGATTCATGATTCAAGATTCAATTCATGATTCATGATTCAATTCATGATTCATGATTCATGATTAATGATTCAATTTATGATTCATGATTCATGATTCAATTCATGATTCATGATTTGATTCATGATTCATGATTCATGATTCAATTCATGATTCATGATTCATGATTCATGATTCAATTCATGATTCATTATTTGATTCATGATACATGATTCATGATTCAATTCATGATTCATGATTTATGATTCAATTCATGATTCATAATTCATGATTCATGATTTGATTCATGATTCATGATTCAATTCATGATTCATGATTCATGATTTATGATTCAATTCATGATTCATGATTCAATTAATGATACATGATTCATGATTCAATTCATGATTCATGATTTATGATTTAATTTATGATTCATGATTCATGATTCATAATTCATGATTCATGATTCATGATTCATGATTCGATTCATGATTCATGATTACTGATTCATGATTCGATTCATGATTCATGATTTAATTTATGATTCATGATTCATGATTCGATTCATGATTCATGATTCATGAATCATGATTTATGATTCGATTCAAGATTCATGATTTATGATTCAATTCATGATTCATGATTCATGATTCAATTCATGATTCATGATTCAATTCATGATTCATGATTCAAGATTCATGATTCATAATTTAATTCATGATTCATGATTCGATTTATGATTCATGATTCAATTCATGATTCATGATTCATGATTCAATTCATGATTCATGAATCATGATTCAATTCATGATGCATAATTCATGATTCATGATTCAATTCATGATTCATGATTTATGATTCATGATTCATGATTCATAATTTATGATTCAATTCATTATTCATGATTCATGATTCATGATTCATGATTCATGATTCAATTCATGATTCATGATTCATGATTAATGATTTGATTCATGATTCATGATTCAATTCATGATTCATGATTTATGATTCAATTCATAATTCATGATTCATGATGCGATTCATGATTCATGATTCATGACTCAATTCATGATTCATGATTCAAGATTTGATTTATGATTTATGATTTATGATTCAATTCATGATTCATGATTCATGATTCAATTCAATTCATGATTCATGATTCATGATTCAATTCAGGATTCATGATTCAATGTATGATTCATGATTCATGATTCAATTCATGATTCATGATTCAATTCATGATTCATGATTCATGATTCAATACATTATTCATGATTCTATTCATGATTTATGATTCAATTCATGATTCAATTCATGATTCATGATTCGATTCATGATTCATGATTCATGATTCATGATTCAAGATTCAATTCATGATTCATGATTCAATTCATGATTCATGATTCATGATTAATGACTCAATTCATGATTCATGAATCATGATTCAATTCATGATTCATGATTCAATTCATGTTTCATGATTCGATTCATGATTCATGATTCATGATTCAATTCATGATTCATGATTCAATTCATGATTCATGATTCAATTCATGATTCATGATTCAAGATTCATGATTCAATTCATGATTCATGAATCATGATTCAATTCATGATGCATAATTCATGATTCATGAATCATGATTCAATTCATGATGCATAATTCATGATTCTTGATTCAATTCATGATTCATGATTCATGATTCATGATTCGATTCATGATTCATAATTTATGATTCAATTCATGATTCATGATTCATGATTTAATTCATGATTCATAATTCATGATTCATGATTCAATTCATGATTCATAATTCATGATTTAATTCATGATTAATGATTAATGATTAATGATTCATGATTCGATTCATGATTAATGATTCGATTCATGATTCATGATTCATGATTTAATTCATGATTCATGATTCATGATTCATAATTCGATTCATGATTCATGATTCATGATTAATGATTCAATTCATGATTAATGATTCATGATTCGATTCATGATTCATGATTTGATTCATGATTCATGATTCATGATTCAATTCATGATTCATGATTCAATTCATAATTCATGAGTCGATTCATGATTCATGATTCATGATTCAATTCATGATTCATGATTCATGATTCATGATTCATGATTCAATTCATGATTCAATTCATGATTCATTATTCATAATTCAATTCATGATTCATGATTAAATTTATGATTCATGATTCATGATTCAATTCTTGATTCATGATTCCTGATTCAATTCATGATTCATATTTCATGATTCATGATTCAATTCATGATTCATGATTTAAATCATGATTCATGACTCAATTCATGATTTGATTCATGATTCAATTCATGATTCATGATTCGATTTATGAATCATGATTCATGATTCAATTCATGATTCATGATTCATGATTCAATTCATGATTCATGATTCAATTCATGATTCGATTCCTGATTCAATTCATGATTCAATTCATGATTCATGATTCAATTCATGATTCATGATTCAATTCATTATTCATGATTCTATTCATGATTTATGATTCAATTCATGATTCATGATTTGATTCATGATTCGATTCATGATTCATGATTCAATTCATGATTCATGATTCATGATTCATGATTTGATTCATGATTCTTGATTCATGATTCGATTCATGATTCATGATTCATGATTCAATTCATGATTCATGATTCATGATTCATGATTCGATTCCTAATTCATGATTCATGATTCAATTCATGATTCATGATTCATGATTCAAGATTCATGATTCAAGATTCAATTCATGATTCATGATTCAATTCATGATTCATGATTCGATTCATGATTCATGATTCATGATTCAATTCATGATTCATGATTTATGATTCAATTCATGATTCATGATTCATGATTCAATTCATGATTCATGATTCAATTAATGATTCATGATTCATGATTCAATTCATGATTCATGATTTAATTCATGATTAACGATTTATGATTCATGATTCATGATTCATGATTCGATTCATGATTCGATTCATGATTCATGATTCATGATTAATGATTCATGATTCGATTCATGATTCATGATTCATGATTTAATTCATGATTCATGATTCATGATTCAATACCTGATTCATGATTCATGATTCGATTCATGATTCATGATTCATGATTAATGATTTGATTCATGATTCATGATTCAATTCATGATTCATGATTCATGATTTATGATTTATGATTCGATTCATGATTCATGATTTATGATTCAATTCATGATTCATGATTCATGATTCAATTCATGATTCATGATTCAATTCATGATTCATGATTCAATTCATGATTCATGATTCAAGATTCATGATTCATGATTCAATTCATGATTCATGATTTGATTTATGATTCATGATTCATGATTCAATTCATGATTCATGATTCATGATTCATGATTCAATTCATGATTCAATTCATGATTCTTAATTCATGATTCATGATTCAATTCATGATTCATGATTCAATTCATGATTCTTGATTCATTATTCATGATTCATGATTCGATTCATGATTCAATTCATGATTCAATTCATGATTCATGATTCATTATTCATGATTCATGATTCGATTCATGATTTGATTTATGATTCATGATTCATGATTCAATTTATGATTCTTGATTCATGATTCAAGATTCAATTCATGATTCATGATTCGATTCATGATTCTTGATTCATGATTCATGATTCGATTCATGATTCATGATTCAATTCATGATTCAATTCATGATTCATGATTCATTATTCATGATTCGATTTATGATTCATGATTCAATTCATGATTCATGATTCAATTCATAATTCATGAGTCGATTCATGATTCATGATTCATGATTCAATTCATGATTCATGAATTATGATTCATGATTCATGATTCAATTCATGATTCATTATTCATAATTCAATTCATGATTCATGATTTGATTCATGATTCATGATTCAATTTATGATTCATGATTCATTATTCATGATTCATGATTTAATTCATGATTCATAATTCATGATTCATGATTCAATTCATGATTCATGATTCATGATTCATTGTATGATTTATGATTCATGATTCAATTAATGATTCATGATTTAAATCATGATTCATGACTCAATTCATGATTCGATTCATGATTCAATTCATGATTCATGATTCGATTTATGAATCATGATTCATGATTCAATTCATGATTCATGATTCATGATTCAATTCATGATTCATGATTCAATTCATGATTCGATTCCTGATTCAATTCATGATTCATGATTCAATTCATGATTCATGATTCAATTCATTATTCATGATTCTATTCATGATTTATGATTCAATTCATGATTCATGATTTGATTCATGATTCATGATTCGATTCATGATTCATGATTCATGATTCAATTCATGATTCATGATTCATAATTCATGATTTGATTCATGATTCTTGATTCATGATTCGATTCATGATTCATGATTCATGATTCAATTCATGATTCATGATTCATGATTCAAGATTCAATTCATGATTCATGATTCAATTCATGATTCATGATTCGATTCATGATTCATGATTCAATTCATGATTCATGATTTATGATTCAATTCATGAATCATGATTCATGATTCAATTCATGATTCATAATTCATGATTCATGATTTGATTCATGATTCATGATTCAAATCATGATTCATGATTCATGATTCATGATTTATGATTCGACTCATGATTCATGATTCAATTAATGATTCATGATTCATGATTCAAATCATGATTCATGATTCATGATTTAATTCATAATTAATGATTCTTGATTCATGATTCATGATTCATGATTCATGAATAATGATTCATGATTCGATTCATGATTCATGATTCATGATTTAATTCATGATTCATGATTCATGATTCAATTCATGATTCATGATTCATGATTCATGATTCATGATTCATGATTCGATTCATGATTCATGATTCATGATTTGATTCATGATTCATGATTCATGATTCAATTCATGATTCATGATTCATGAATCATGATTTATGATTGGATTCATGATTCATGATTTATGATTCAATTTATGATTCATGATTCAAGATTCATGATTCAATTCATGATTCATGATTCAATTCATGATTCATGATTCAAGATTCATGATTCAATTCATGATTCATGATTCGATTCATGATTCTTGATTCATGATTCATGATTCATGATTCGATTCATGATTCAATTAATGATTTAATTCTTGATTTATGATTCATGATTCATGATTTAATTCATGATTCATGATTCATGATTCAATTCATGTTTCATGATTCGATTCATGATTCATGATTCATGATTCAATTCATGATTCATGATTCATGATTCAATTCATGATTCATGATTCAATTCATGATTCATGATTCAAGATTCATGATTCAATTCATGATTCATGAATCATGATTCAATTCATGATGCATAATTCATGATTCATGATTCAATTCATGATTCATGATTCAATTCATGATTCATGATTCATGATTCATGATTCATGATTCGATTCATAATTCATATTTTATGATTCAATTCATGATTCATGATTCATGATTCAATTCATGATTCATAATTCATGATTCATGATTCAATTCATGATTCATAATTCATGATTTAATTCATGATTAATGATTAATGATTAATGATTCATGATTCATGATTCGATTCATGATTCATGATTCGATTCATGATTCATGATTCATGATTTATGATTCGATTCATGATTCATGATTCAATTAATGATTCATGATTCATGATTTAATTCATGATTAATGATTAATGATTCATGATTCATGATTCGATTCATGATTCATGATTCGATTCATGATTCATGATTCATGATTTAATTCATGATTCATGATTCATGATTCATGATTCATGATTCAAGATTCAATTCATGATTCATGATTCAATTCATGATTCATGATTCATGATTCATGATTCATGATTTATGATTCAATTCATGATTCATGATTCATGATTCATGATTCAATTCATGATTCATTATTTGATTCATGATACATGATTCATGATTCAATTCATGATTCATGATTTATGATTCAATTCATGATTCATAATTCATGATTCATGATTCATGATTTGATTCATGATTCATGATTCAATTCATGATTCATGATTCATGATTTATGATTCAATTCATGATTCATGATTCAATTAATGATACATGATTCATGATTCAATTCATGATTCATGATTTATGATTTCATTTATGATTCATGATTCATGATTCATAATTCATGATTCATGATTCATGATTCATGATTCGATTCATGATTCATGATTACTGATTCATGATTCGATTCATGATTCATGATTCATGATTTAATTTATGATTCATGATTCATGATTTATGATTCAATTCATGATTCATGATTCATGATTCAATTCATGATTCATGATTCAATTCATGATTCATGATTCAAGATTCATGATTCATGATTTAATTCATGATTCATGATTCGATTTATGATTCATGATTCATGATTCAATTCATGATTCATGATTCATGATTCAATTCATGATTCATGAATCATGATTCAATTCATGATGCATAATTCATGATTCATGATTCAATTCATGATTCATGATTTATGATTCATGATTCATGATTCATAATTTATGATTCAATTCATTATTCATGATTCATGATTCATGATTCATGATTCATGATTCAATTCATGATTCATGATTCATGATTAATGATTTGATTCATGATTCATGATTCAATTCATGATTCATGATTCATGATTCATGATTCATGATTCATGATTCATGATTCAATTCATGATTCATGATTCATGATTCAATTCAGGATTCATGATTCAATGTATGATTCATGATTCATGATTCAATTCATGATTCATGATTCAATTCATGATTCATGATTCATGATTCAATACATTATTCATGATTCTATTCATGATTTATGATTCAATTCATGATTCAATTCATGATTCATGATTCGATTCATGATTCATGATTCATGATTCATGATTCAAGATTCAATTCATGATTCATGATTCAATTCATGATTCATGATTAATGACTCAATTCATGATTCATGATTCATGATTCAATTCATGTTTCATGATTTGATTCATGATTCATGATTCATGATTCAATTCATGATTCATGATTCATGATTCAATTCATGATTCATGATTCAATTCATGATTCATGATTCAAGATTCATGATTCAATTCATGATTCATGAATCATGATTCAATTCATGATGCATAATTCATGAATCTTGATTAAATTCATGATTCATGATTCATGATTCATGATTCATGATTCGATTCATGATTCATAATTTATGATTCAATTCATGATTCATGATTCATGATTCATGATTTAATTCATGATTCATAATTCATGATTCATGATTCAATTCATGATTCATAATTCATGATTCATGATTTGATTCATAATTCATGATTCAATTAATGATTCATGATTCATGATTCATGATTCATGATTTATGATTCGATTCATGATTCATGATTCAATTAATGATTCATGATTCATGATTCATTTCATGATTCATGATTCATGATTTAATTCATGATTAATGATTAATGATTCATGATTCATGATTCGATTCATGATTCATGATTCGATTCATGATTCATGATTCATGATTTAATTCATGATTCATGATTCATGATTCAAGATTCATGATTCATGATTCATAATTCGATCCATGATTCATGATTCATGATTAATGATTCAATTCATGATTAATGATTCATGATTCAATTCATGATTCATGATTCGATTCATGATTCATGATTCGATTCATGATTCCTTATTTCTATTCATGATTCATGATTCATGATTACTGATTCATGATTCGATTCATGATTCATGATTCATGATTTAATTCATGATTCATGATTCATGATTCGATTCATGATTCATGATTCAATTCATGATTCATGATTCATGATTCAGGATTCAATTCATGATTCATGATTCATGATTACTGATTCATGATTCGATTCATGATTCATGATTTAATTCATGATTCATGATTCATGATTCGATTCATGATTCATGATTCATGATTCAATTCATTAATCATGATTCAGGATTCAATTCATGATTCATGAATCATGATTTATGAATCGATTCATGATTCATGATTTACGATTCAATTCATGATTCATGATTCATGATTCATGATTCAATTCATGGTTCATGATTCAAGATTCATGATTCATGATTCATGATTCAATTCATGATTCATGATTTGATTTATGATTCATGATTCATTATTCAATTCATGATTCATGATTCATGATTCATGATTCATTATTCATAATTTATGATTCAATTCATGATTCATGATTCATGATTCATGATTCATGATTTAATTCATGATTCATAATTCATAATTCATGATTCATGATTCAATTCATGATTCATAATTCATGATTCATGATTCATGATTTGATTCATGATTCATAATTCAATTCATGATTCATGATTCATGATTCATGATTTATGATTCGATTCATGATTCATTATTCAATTAATGATTCATGATTCATGATTCATGATTCATGATTTAATTCATGATTAATGATTAATGATTCATGATTCATGATTCGATTCATGATTCATTATTCATGATTAATGATTCATAATTTAATTCATGATTCATGATTTAATTCATGATTCATGATTCATGATTCATGATTCAATTCATGATTCATGAATCATGATTCAATTCATGATGCATAATTCATGATTCATGATTCAATTCATGATTCATGATTTATGATTCATGATTCATGATTCATAATTTATGATTCAATTCATGATTCATGATTCATGATTTATGATTCATGATTCATGATTAGATTCATGATTCATGATTCATGATTAATGATTTGATTCATGATTCATGATTCAATTCATGATTCATGATTCATGATTCATGATTCATGATTCATGATTCAATTCATGATTCATGATTCATGATTCAATTCAGGATTCATGATTCAATGTATGATTCATGATTCATGATTCAATTCATGATTCATGATTCAATTCATGATTCATGATTCATGATTCAATACATTATTCATGATTCTATTCATGATTTATGATTCAATTCATGATTCAATTCATGATTCATGATTCGATTCATGATTCATGATTCATGATTCATGATTCAAGATTCAATTCATGATTAATGACTCAATTCATGATTCATGATTCATGATTCAATTCATGTTTCATGATTCGATTCATGATTCATGATTCATGATTCAATTCATGATTCATGATTCATGATTCAATTCATGATTCATGATTCAATTCATGATTCATGATTCAAGATTCATGATTCAATTCATGATTCATGAATCATGATTCAATTCATGATGCATAATTCATGATTCTTGATTCAATTCATGATTCATGATTCATGATTCGATATATGATTCATAATTTATGATTCAATTCATGATTCATGATTCATGATTCATGATTCATGATTTAATTCATGATTCATAATTCATGATTCATGATTCAATTCATGATTCATAATTCATGATTCATGATTCATGATTTGATTCATGATTCATGATTCAATTAATGATTCATGATTCATGATTTATGATTCGATTCATGATTCATGATTCAATTATTGATTCATGATTCATGATTCAATTCATGATTCATGATTCATGATTTAATTCATGATTAATGATTAATGATTCATGATTCATGATTCGATTCATGAATCATGATTCGATTCATGATTCATGATTCATGATTTAATTCATGATTCATGATTCATGATTCAAGATTCATGATTCATAATTCGATCCATGATTCATGATTCATGATTAATGATTCTATTCATGATTAATGATTCATGATTCAATTCATGATTCATGATTCGATTTATGATTCATGATTCGATTCATGATTCATGATTCATAATTCGATTCATGATTCATGATTCATGATTACTGATTCATGATTCGATTCATGATTCATGATTCATGATTTAATTCATGATTCATGATTCATGATTCGATTCATGATTCATGATTCATGATTCAATTCATGATTCATGATTCATGATTCAGGATTCAATTCATGATTCATGATTCATGATTACTGATTCATGATTCGATTCATGATTCATGATTCATGATTTAATTCATGATTCATGATTCATGATTCGATTCATGATTCATGATTCATGATTCAATTCATGATTCATGATTCAGGATTCAATTCATGATTCATGAATCATGATTTATGAATCAATTCATGATTCATGATTTATGAGTCAATTCATGATTCATGATTCATGATTCATGATTCAATTCATGGTTCATGATTCAAGATTCATGATTCATGATTCAATTCATGATTCATGATTTGATTTATGATTCATGATTCATGATTCAATTCATGATTCATGATTCATGATTCATGATTCATTATTCATAATTTATGATTCAATTCATGATTCATGATTCATGATTCATGATTCATGATTTAATTCATGATTCATAATTCATGATTCATAATTCATGATTCATGATTCAATTCATGATTCATAATTCATGATTCATAATTCATAATTCATGATTCATGATTCATGATTTGATTCATGATTCATAATTCAATTCATGATTCGTGATTCATGATTCATGATTTATGATTCGATTCATGATTCATTATTCAATTAATGATTCATGATTCATGATTCATGATTTAATTCATGATTAATGATTAATGATTCATGATTCATGATTCGATTCATGATTCATTATTCATGATTAATGATTCATAATTTAATTCATAATTCATGATTTAATTCATGATTCATGATTCATGATTCGATTCATGATTCATGTTTCAAGATTAATGATTTGATTCATGATTCATAATTTAATTCATGATTCATGATTCAATTCATGATTCAATTCATGATTCATGATTCATGATTAATGATTCATGATTCAATTCATGATTCATGATCATGATTCGATTCATGATTCATGATTTATGATTCAATTCATGATTCATGATTCAAGATTCATGATTCATGATTCAATTCATGATTCATGATTCATTTCATGATTCAAGATTCAATTAAAGATTCAAGATTCAAGATTCATGATTCATGATTCAATTAATGATTCATGATTCATGATTCGAATCCTGATTCAATTCATGATTCATGATTCGATTTATGATTCATAATTCATGATTTAATTCATGATTCATGATTCATGATTTAACTCATGATTCATGATTCATGATTCAATTTATGAATCATGATTCATGATTTAATTCATGATTCATGATTCATGATTCAATTCATGATTCATGATTCATTTCATGATTCATGATTCATGATTAATGATTTGATTCATGATTCATGATTCATGATTCAATTCATGATTCATGATTCATGATTCATTATTCATGATTCGATTCATGATTCATGATTTATGATTCAATTCATAATTCATGATTCATGATTCATGATTCATTTCATGATTCATGATTCATGATTTATGATTCAATTCATGATTCATGATTCATGATTCATGATTCATTTCATGATTCATGATTCATGATTTATGATTTGATTCATGATTCATGATTCATGATTCAATTCATGATTCATGATTCATGATTCATGATTCATGATTCGATTCATGATTCATGATTCATGATTCATGATTTAATTCATGATTCATGATTCATGATTCATGATTCAATTAATGATTCATGATTCATGATTCAATACATGATTCATGATTTAATTCATGATTAATGATTAATGATTCATGATTCATGATTCATGATTCGATTCATGATTCATGATTCGATTCATGATTCATGATTCATGATTTAATTCATGATTCATGATTCATGATTCAAGATTCAATTCATGATTCATGATTCAATTCATGATTCATGATTCATGATTAATGATTCAATTCATGATTAATGATTCATGATTCAATTCATGATTCATGATTTATGATTCGATTCATGATTCATGATTCATGATTTATGATTTAATTCATGATTCATGATTCATGATTCAATTCATGATTCATGATTCATGATTCAATTCATGATTCATGATTCATGATTAATGATTTGATTCATGATTCATGATTCAATTCATGATTCATAATTCATGATTCATGATTCAATTCATGATTCATAATTCATGATTTATGATTCATGATTTGATTCATGATTCATGATTCAATTAATGATTCATGATTCATGATTCATGATTCATGATTTATGATTCGATTCATGATTCATGTTTCAATTAATGATTCATGATTCATGATTCAATTCATGATTCATGATTCATGATTTAATTCATGATTAATGATTAATGATTCATGATTCATGATTCGATTCATGATTCATGATTCGATTCATGATTCATGATTCATGATTTAATTCATGATTCATGATTCATGATTCAAGATTCATGATTCATGATTCATAATTCGATCCATGATTCATGATTCATGATTAATGATTCAATTCATGACTAATGATTCATGATTCAATTCATGATTCATGATTCGATTCATGATTCATGATTCGATTCATGATTCATGATTCATAATTCGATTCATGATTCATGATTCATGATTACTGATTCATGATTCGATTCATGATTCATGATTCATGATTTAATTCATGATTCATGATTCATGATTCGATTCATGATTCATGATTCAATTCATGATTCATGATTCATGATTCAGGATTCAATTCATGATTCATGATTCATGATTACTGATTCATGATTCGATTCATGATTCATGATTCATGATTTAATTCATGATTCATGATTCATGATTCGATTCATGATTCATGATTCATGATTCAATTCATGATTCATGATTCAGGATTCAATTCATGATTCATGAATCATGATTTATGAATCGATTCATGATTCATGATTTATGAGTCAATTCATGATTCATGATTCATGATTCATGATTCAATTCATGGTTCATGATTCAAGATTCATGATTCATGATTCAATTCATGATTCATGATTTGATTTATGATTCATGATTCATGATTCAATTCATGATTCATGATTCATGATTCATGATTCATTATTCATAATTTATGATTCAATTCATGATTCATGATTCATGATTCATGATTCATGATTCATGATTTAATTCATGATTCATAATTCATGATTCATAATTCATGATTCATGATTCAATTCATGATTCATAATTCATGATTCATGATTCATGATTTGATTCATGATTCATAATA
>NW_027448599.1:0-27840 GCF_038048845.1 Mixophyes fleayi
ATGATTCATAATTCAATTCATGATTCATGATTCATGATTCAATTCATGATTCATGAATCATGATTCAATTCATGATGCATAATTCATGATTCATGATTCAATTCATGATTCATGATTCATAATTTATGATTCAATTCATGATTCATGATTCATGATTCATGATTCATGATTCATGATTCAATTCATGATTCATAATTCATGATTCATGATTCAATTCATGATTCATAATTTATGATTCATGATTCAATTCATGATTTGATTCATGATTCATGATTCAATTCATGATTCAATTCATGATTCATAATTCATGATTCATGATTCAATTCATGATTCATAATTTATGATTCATGATTCAATTCATGATTTGATTCATGATTCATGATTCAATTCATGATTCATAATTTATGATTCATGATTTGATTCATGATTCATGATTGAATTCATTATTCATGATTCATGATTCATGATTTATGATTCGATTCATGATTCATGATTCAATTAATGATTCATGATTCATGATTCAATTCATGATTCATGATTCATGATTCAATTCATGATTCATGATTCATGATTAATGATTTGATTCATGATTCATGATTCAATTCATGATTCATGATTCGATTCATGATTCATGATTAATGATTTGATTCATGATTCATGATTCATGATTCAATTCATTATTCATGATTCATGATTCATGATTCATGATTAAATTCATGATTCATGATTCATGATTTATGATTCGATTCATGATTCATGATTTATGATTCAATTCATGATTCATGATTCATGATTCATGATTCAATTCATGATTCATGATTCAAATTATGATTCATGATTCAAGATTCATGATTCATGATTCAATTTATGATTCATGATTTGATTTATGATTCATTAATCATGATTCAATTCATGATTCATGATTCATGATTTATGATTCAATTCATGATTCATGATTCATGATTCAATTCATGATTAATGATTCATGATTCAATTCATGATTCAATTCATGATTCTTGATTCATGATTCAATTCATGATTCATGATTCGATTCATGATTCTTGATTCATGATTCATGATTTGATTAATGATTCATGATTCATGATACAATTCATGATTTATGATTCATGATTCATTATTCATGATTCGATTCATGATACGATTCATGATTCATGATTCAATTTATGATTCTTGATTCATGATTCAAGATTCAATTCATGATTCATGATTCGATTCATGATTCTTGATTCATGATTCGATTCATGATTCATGATTCATGATTCAATTCATTATTCATGATTCAATTCATAATTCATGAGTCGATTCATGATTCATGATTCATGATTCAATTCATGATTCATGATTTAATTCATGATTCATGATTCAAATTATGATTCATGACTCAATTCATGATTCGATTCATGATTCAATTCATGATTCATGATTCGATTTATGAATCATGATTCATGATTCAATTCATGATTCATGATTCATGATTCGATTTATGAATCATGATTCATGATTCAATTCATGATTCATGATTCATGATTCAATTCATGATTCATGATTCAATTCATGATTCGATTCCTGATTCAATTCATGATTCCTGATTCAATTCATGATTCATGATTCATGATTCAATTCATTATTCATGATTCTATTCATGATTCATGATTCATGATTCAAGATTCATTTCATGATTCATGATTCAATTCATGATTCATGATTCATGATTAATGATTCAATTCATGATTCATGATTCAATTCATGATTCATGATTCGATTCATGATTCATGATTCATGATTCAATTCATGATTCATGATTTATGATTCAATTCATGATTCATGATTCAATTCATGATTCATGATTTATGATTCAATTCATGATTCATGATTTATGATTCAATTCATGATTCATGATTCAATTTATGATTCATGATTCATGATTCATGATTTATGATTCAATTCATGATTCATGATTCAATTCATGATTCATGATTTAATTCATGATTCATGATTCATGATTTGATTCATGATTCATGATTCATGATTAATGATTTGATTCATGATTCATTATTCATGATTCGATTCATGATTCATGAATCATGATTTATGATTCGATTCATGATTCATGATTTATGATTCAATTCATGATTCATGATTCATGATTCATGATTCAATTCATGATTCATGATTCAATTCATGATTCATGATTCAAGATTTATGATTCAATTCATGATTCATGAATCATGATTCAATTCATGATGCATAATTCATGATTCATGATTCAATTCATGATTCATGATTCATGATTCTATTCATGATTCATGATTCATGATTCAAGATTCAATTCATGATTCATGATTCAATTCATGATTCATGATTCATGATTCATGATGCATGATTAATGATTCAATTCATGATTCATGATTCAATTCATGATTCATGATTTATGATTCATGATTCATGATTTATGATTCAATTCATGATTCATGATTCAATTCATGATTCATGATTTATGATTCAATTCATGATTCATGATTCATGATTCGTGATTCATGATTAATGATTCATGATTCGATTCATGATTCATGATTCATGATTTAATTCATGATTCATGATTCATTATTCGATTCATAATTCATGATTCATGATTAATGATTCAATTCATGATTCATGATTCATGATTTAATTCATGATTCATGATTCATGAATCATGATTTATGATTCGATTCATGATTCATGATTTATGATTCAATTCATGATTCATGATTCATGAGTCATGATTCAATGCATGATTCATGATTCAATTCATGAATTATGATTCAAGATTCATGATTCAATTCATGATTCATGAATCATGATTCAATTCATGATTCAATTCATGATTCATGATTCAATTCATGATTCATGATTCATGATTCATGATTCATGATTCATGATTCGATTCATGATTCATGATTCATGATTCAATTCATGATTCATGATTCATGATTCAATTCATGATTCATGATTCAATTCATGATTCATGATTTAAGATTCATGATTCAATTCATGATTCATGAATCATGATTCAATTCATGATGCATAATTCATGATTCATGATTCAATTCATGATTCATGATTCATGATTCATGATTCAATTCATGAATCAATATTCATGATTCATGATTCAATTCATGATTCATAATTCATGATTCATGATTTGATTCATGATTCATGATTCAATTCAAGATTCATGAGCCATGATTCAATTCATGATTCATGATTCATGATTTAATTCATGATTATTGATTAATGATTCATGATTCATGATTCATGATTCGATTCATGATTCATGATTCGATTCATGATTCATGATTCATGATTCATAATTCATGATTTAATTCATGATTCATGATTCATGATTCAAGATTCAATTCATGATTCAATTCATGATTCATGATTAATGATTCAATTCATGATTCATGATTCATGATTCAATTCATGATTCATGATTCGATTCATGTTTCATGATTCAATTCATGATTCATGATTTATGATTCAATTCATGATTCATGATTCAAGATTCATGATTCAATTCATGATTCATGAATCATGATTCAATTCATGATGCATAATTCATGATTCATGATTCAATTCATGATTCATGATTCAAGATTCATGATTCAATTCATGATTCATGAATCATGATTCAATTCATGATGCATAATTCATGATTCATGATTCAATTCATGATTCATGATTCATGATTCATGATTCATGATTCATGATTCTATTCATGATTCATGATTCATGATTCAAGATTCGATTCATGATTCATGATTCATGATTCATGATTCATGATTTAATTCATGATTCATGATTCATGATTCGATTCATGATTCATGATTAATGATTTGATTCATGATTCATGATTCATGATTCAATTCTTGATTCATGATTCATGAATCATGATTTATGATTCGATTCATGATTCATGATTTATGATTCAATTCATGATTCATGATTCATGATTCATGATTTAATTCATGATTCATGATTCAATTCATGATTCATGATTCAAGATTCATGATTCAATTCATGATTCATGAATCATGATTTAATTCATGATTCAATTCATGATTCATGATTCAATTCATGATTCATGATTCATGATTCATGATTCATGATTCATGATTCGATTCATGATTCATGATTCAATTCATAATTCATGATTCATGATTCAATTCATGATTCATGATTCAATTCATGATTCATGATTCAAGATTCATGATTCAATTCATGATTCATGAATCATGATTCAATTCATGATGCATAATTAATGATTCATGATTCAATTCATGATTCATGATTTATGATTCAATTCATGATTCATGATTCATGATTCATGATTAATGATTCATGATTCGATTCATGATTCATGATTCATGATTTAATTCATGATTCATGATTCAGGATTCAATTCATGATTCATGATTCATGATTAATGATTTGATTCATGATTCATGATTCATGATTCAATTCATGATTCATGAATCATGATTTATGATTCGATTCATGATTCATGATTCATGATTTAATTCATGATTCAAGATTCATGATTCAATTCATGATTCATGAATCATGATTCAATTCATGATTCAATTCATGATTCATGATTCAATTCATGATTCATGATTCATGATTCATGATTCATGATTCGATTCATGATTCATGATTCAATTCATGATTCATGATTCAATTCATGATTCATGATTCAAGATTCATGATTCAATTCATGATTCATGAATCATGATTCAATTCATGATGCATAATTCATGATTCATGATTCAATTCATGATGCATGATTCATGATTCATGATTCAATTCATGATTCATTATTCATGATTCATGATTCAATTCATGATTCATAATTCATGATTCATGATTCATGATTTGATTCATGATTCATGATTCAATTCAAGATTCATGAGTCATGATTCATGATTCATGATTTATGATTCGATTCATGATTCATGATTCAATTACATGATTTAATTCATGATTCATGATTCATGATTCAATTCATGATTCATGATTCATGATTAATGATTTGATTCATGATTCATGATTCATGATTCAATTCATGATTCATGATTCATGAATCATGATTTATGATTCGATTCATGATTCATGATTTATGATTCAATTCATGATTCATGATTCATGATTCATGATTTAATTCATGATTCATGATTCAATTCATGATTCATGATTCAAGATTCATGATTCAATTCATGATTCATGAATCATGATTCAATTCATGATTCAATTCATGATTCATGATTCAATTCATGATTCATGATTCATGATTCATTATTCGATTCATGATTCATGATTCAATTCATGATTCATGATTCATGATTCAATTCATGATTCATGATTCAATTCATGATTCATGATTCAAGATTCATGATTCAATTCATGATTCATGAATCATGATTCAATTCATGATGCATAATTCATGATTCATGATTCAATTCATGATGCATGATTCATGATTCAATTCATGATTCATTATTCATGATTCATGATTCAATTCATGATTCATAATTCATGATTCATGATTCATGATTTGATTCATGATTCATGATTCAATTCAAGATTCATGAGTCATGATTCATGATTCATGATTTATGATTCGATTCATGATTCATGATTCAATTAATGATTCATGATTCATGATTCAATTCATGATTCATGATTCATGATTTAATTCATGATTAATGATTAATGATTCATGATTCATGATTCATGATTCGATTCATGATTCATGATTCGATTCATGATTCATGATTCATGATTCAATTCATGATTCATAATTCATGATTCATGAATTATGATTTAATTCATGATTAATGATTCAAGATTCATGATTCAATTCATGATTCATGATTACTGATTCATGATTCGATTCATGATTCATCATTTAATTTATGATTCATGATATATGATTCGATTCATGATTCATGATTCATGATTCAATTCATGATTCTCGATTCATGATTCATGATTCAATTCATGATTCATGATTCAATTCATGATTCATGATTCAAGATTCATGATTCATGATTCAAATCATGATTCATGATTCGATTTATGATTCATGATTCATAATTCAATTCATGATTCATGATTCAATTCATGATTCATGAATCATGATTCAATTTATGATGCATAATTCATGATTCATGATTCAATTCATGATTCATAATTCAAGATTAATGATTCAATTCATGATTCATGAATCATGATTCAATTCATGATGCATAATTCATGATTCATTATTCAATTCATGATTCATGATTCATGATTCATGATTCAATTCATGATTCATTATTCATGATTCATGATTCAATTCATGATTCATAATTCATGATTCATGATTCATGATTTGATTCATGATTCATGATTCAATTCATGATTCATAAGTCATGATTCATGATTCATGATTTATGATTTGATTCATGATTCATGATTCAATTCATGATTCATGATTCATGATTCAATTCATGATTCATGATTCATGATTTAATTCATGATTAATGATTAATGATTCATGATTCATGATTCATGATTCGATTCATGATTCATGATTCGATTCATGATTCATGATTCATGATTCATGATTCATGATTCATGATTCATGATTCATGATTCATGATTCAAGATTCAATTCATGATTCATGATTCAATTCATGATTCATGATTAATGATTCAATTCATGATTCATGATTCATGATTCAATTCATGATTCATGATTCGATTCATGATTCAATTCATGATTCATGATTTATGATTCAATTCATGATTCATGATTCATGATTCATGATTCATGATTCATGATTCAATTCATGATTCATAATTCATGATTCATGATTCATGATTTAATTCATGATTAATGATTCATGATTCATGATTCATGATTCGATTCATGATTCATGATTACTGATTTATGATTCGATTCATGATTCATGATTCATGATTCAATTCATGATTCATGATTCATGATTCATGATTCAATTCATGATTCATGATTCTATTTATGATTCATGATTCATAATTCAATTCATGATTCATATTTTATGATTCAATTCATGATTCATGATTCATGATTCATGATTCAATTCATGATTCATAATTCATAATTCATGATTCTATTCATGATTCATAATTCATGATTCATAATTCATGATTTGATTCATGATTCATGATTCAATTCATGATTCAATTCATGATTCATGATTCATGATTCAAGATTCATGATTCATGATTCAATTCATGATTCATAATTCATGATTCATGATTCAATTCATGATTCATAATTTATGATTCATGATTCATGATTTGATTCATGATTCATGATTCAATTCATGATTCATGATTCATGATTCATGATTCATGATTCAATTCATGATTCATGATTTAATTCATGATTCATGATTCATGATTCATGATTCATGATTCGAATCATGATTCATGATTCATGATTAATCATCATCATCATCATCATCAGTTATTTATATAGCGCCAACATATTCCGTAGCGCTTTACAATTGGGGACAAACGTAATAAACTAATAAACAAACTGGGTAAAACAGACAAAGAGGTGAGAAGGCCCTGCTCGCAAGCTTACAATCTATGGGACAATGGGAGATTGACACATGAGGTTAAGTATACATTTTGCATCTTGGCCCAGCGAGACTGCAAAGGTAGGGTGACTCATAAGCTAAATGATCCTGTCACACAATAATGTTGGTCCGGGGGGTAGTTGTCTTGTGTGAAATTGTGTAACAGGCTAAAGGTAGTGAGGTTAAGATGGTGGTTGAGGAATATTATACGCTTGTCTGAATAGGTAGGTTTTCAGAGAACGCTTGAAAGTTTGTAGAACAGAGGAGAGTCTTATTGTGCGAGGGAGAGAGTTCCATAGAGTGGGTGCAGCCCGAAAAAAGTCCTGTAACCGGGAATGGGAGGATGTAATGAGGGTGGATGAGAGACGCAGATCTTTTGCAGAACGGAGTTGCCGAGTTGGGAGATATTTTGAGACAAGAGAGGAGATGTATGGTGCAGCTTTGTTGATGGCCTTGTAGGTTAGTAAAAGTATTTTCATGATTTGATTCATGATTCATGATTCAATTCATGATTCATGATTCATGATTCATGATTCATGATTCATGATTCAATTCATGATTCATGATTTAATTCATGATTCATGATTAATGATTCATGATTCATGATTCATGATTCATGATTCGATTCATGATTCATGATTCATGATTAATGATTCATGATTCGATTCATGATTCATGATTAATGATTCATGATTCGATTCATGATTCATGATTTAATTCATGATTCATGATTCATGATTCGATTCATGATTCATGATTCATGATTAATGATTTGATTTATGATTCATGATTCAATTCATGATTCATGATTCGATTCATGATTCATGATTAATGATTTGATTCATGATTCATGATTCATGATTCAATTCATGATTCATGATTCATGATTCATGATTCAATTCATAATTCATGATTCATGATTTATGATTTGATTCATGATTCATGATTTATGATTCAATTCATGATTCATGATTCATGATTCAATTCATGATTCATGATTCAATTCATGATTCATGATTCAAGATTCATGATTCATGATTCAATTCATGATTCATGATTTGATTTATGATTCATTAATCATGATTCAATTCATGATTCATGATTCATGATTCATGATTCAATTCATGATTCATGATTCATGATTCAATTCATGATTCATGATTCATGATTCAATTCATGATTCAATTCATGATTCTTGATTCATGATTCAATTCATGATTCATGATTCCATTCATGATTCTTGATTCATGATTCATGATTTGATTAATGATTCATGATTCATGATTCAATTCATGATTTATGATTCATGATTCATTATTCATGATTCGATTCATGATTCGATTCATGATTCATGATCCATGATTCAATTTATGATTCTTGATTCATGATTCAAGATTCAATTCATGATTCATGATTCGATTCATGATTCTTGATTCATGATTCATGATTCGATTCATGATTCATGATTCAATTCATGATTCAATTCATGATTCATGATTCATGATTCAAGATTAAATTCATGATTCATGATTCATGATTCGATTTATGATTTATGATTCATTATTCATGATTCATGATTCATGATTCAATTCATGATTCATGATTCAATTCATAATTCATGAGTCGATTCATGATTCATGATTCAATTCATGATTCATGATTTATTTCATGATTCATGATTCAAATTATGATTTAATTCATGATTTATGATTCATGATCCATGATTCAATTTATGATTCAAGATTCATGATTCAATTCATGATTCAATTCATGATTCATTATTCATAATTCAATTCATGAATCATGATTTGATTCATGATTCATGATTCAATTTATGATTCATGATTCATGATTCAATTCATGATTCATGATTCAATTCATGATTCATTATTCATGATTCATGATTTAATTCATGATTCATAATTCATGATTCATGATTCAATTCATGATTCATGATTTAATGTATGATTCATGATTCATGATTCAATTAATGATTCATGATTTAATGTATGATTCATGATTCATGATTCAATTAATGATTCATGATTTAAATAATGATTCATGACTCAATTCATGATTCGATTCATGATTCAATTCATGATTCATGATTCGATTTATGAATCATGATTCATGATTCAATTCATGATTCATGATTCATGATTTAATTCATGATTCATGATTCAATTTATGATTCGATTCCTGATTCAATTCATGATTCATGATTCAATTCATGATTAATGATTCAATTCATGACTCATGATTCTATTCATGATTCATGATTCATGATTAAACATTCAATTCATGATTCATGATTCAATTCATGATTCATGATTCATGATTCATGATTAATGATTCAATTCAAGATTCATGATTCAATTCATGATTCATGATTCATGATTTGATTCATGATTCATGATTCAATTCTGGATTCATGATTCATGATTCATGATTCATGATTTATGATTCAATTCATGATTCATGATTCAATCAATGATTCATGATTCATGATTCAATTCATGATTCATGATTCATGATTCGATTCATGATTCATGATTCATGATTCAATCAATGATTCATGATTCATGATTCAATTCATGATTCATGATTAATGATTCGATTCATGATTCATGATTCATGATTCAATTCATGATTCATGATTCATGAATCATGATTTATGATTCGATTCATGATTCATGATTCATGATTCATGATTCAATTCATGATTCATGATTCAATTCATGATTCATGATTCAAGATTCATGATTCATGATTCAATTCATGATTCATGATTCGATTTATGATTCATGATTCATGATTCAATTCATGATTCATGATTCATGATTCAATTCATGATGCATAATTCATGATTCAATTCATAATTCATGAGTCGATTCATGATTCATGATTCAATTCATGATTCATGATTTATTTCATGATTCATGATTCAAATTATGATTTAATTCATGATTTATGATTCATGATCCATGATTCAATTTATGATTCATGATTCATGATTCAATTCATGATTCAATTCATGATTCATTATTCATAATTCAATTCATAAATCATGATTTGATTCATGATTCATGATTCAATTTATGATTCATGATTCATGATTCAATTCATGATTCATGATTCAATTCATGATTCATGATTCAATTCATGATTCATTATTCCTGATTCATGATTTAATTCATGATTCATAATTCATGATTCATGATTCAATTCATGATTCATGATTTAATGTATGATTCATGATTCATGATTCAATTAATGATTCATGATTTAAATAATGATTCATGACTCAATTCATGGTTCGATTCATGATTCAATTCATGATTCATGATTCGATTTATGAATCATGATTCATGATTCAATTCATGATTCATGATTCATGATTCAATTCATGATTCATGATTCAATTCATGATTCATGATTCAATTCATGATTCATGATTCAATTCATGATTCATGATTCTATTCATGATTCATGATTCATGATTCAACATTCAATTCATGATTCATGATTCAATTCATGATTCATGATTCATGATTCGATTCATGATTCATGATTCATGATTAATGATTCGATTCATGATTCATGATTCATGATTCAATTCATGATTCATGATTCATGAATCATGATTTATGATTCGATTCATGATTCATGATTTATGATTCAATTCATGATTCATGACTCATGATTCATGATTCAATTCATGATTCATGATTCAATTCATGATTCATGATTCATGATTCAATTCATGATTCATGATTCATGAATCATGATTTATGATTCGATTTATGATTCATGATTCATGATTCAATTCATGATTCATGATTCATGATTCAATTCATGATGCATAATTCATGATTCATGATTCATGATTCATGATTCGATTCATGATTCATGATTTATGATTCAATTCATGATTCATGATTCATTATTCATGATTCAATTCATGATTCATAATTCATGATTCATGATTCATGATTTGATTCATGATTCAGGATTCAATTCATGATTCATGATTCATGATTCATTATTTATAATTCGATTCATGATTCATGATTCAATTAATGATTCATGATTCATGATTCAATTCATGATTCATGATTCATGATTCATGACTCATGATTCGATTCATGATTCATGATTCATGATTAATGATTCATGATTCGATTCATGATTCATGATTTAATTCATGATTCATGATTCATGATTCAATTCATGATTCATGATTCATGATTCATGATTCGATTCATGATTCATGATTCATGATTAATGATTTGATTCGTGATTCATGATTCATGATTTAATTCATGATTCATGATTCATGATTTATGATTTATGATTCGATTCATGATTCATGATTTATGATTCAATTCATGATTCATGATTCATGATTCAATTCATGATTCATGATTCAATTCATGATTCATGATTCAAGATTCATGATTCATGATTCAATTCATGATTCATGATTTGATTTATGATTCATGATTCATGATTCAATTCATGATTCATGATTCATGATTCATGATTCATGATTCAATTCATGATTCATGATTCAATTCATGATTCATGATTCATGATTCATGATTAAATTCATGATTCAATTCATGATTCTTGATTCAATTCATTATTCTTGACTAATGATTCATAGTTCGATTCATGATTCAATTAATGATTTAATTCATGATTTATGATTCATGATTCATGATTCAATTCATGATTCATGATTCATGATTCAATTCATGTTTCATGATTCGATTCATGATTCATGATTCATGATTCAATTCATGATTCATGATTCATGATTCAATTCATGATTCATGATTCAAGATTCATGATTCAATTCATGATTCATGAATCATGATGCAATTCATGATGCATAATTCATGATTCATGATTCAATTCATGATTCATGATTCATGATTCATGATTCATTATTCGATTCATGATTTATAATTTATGATTCAATTCATGATTCATGATTCATGATTCATGATTCAATTCATGATTCATAATTCATGATTCATGATTCAATTCATGATTCATAATTCATGATTCATGATTCATGATTTGATTCATGATTCAATTCATGATTCATGATTCATGATTCAATTCATGATTCATGATTCAATTCATAATTCGATTCCTGATTCAATTCATGATTCATGATTCATGATTCATGATTCAATTCATTATTCATGATTCTATTCATGATTCATGATTCATGATTCAAGATTCAATTCATGATTCATGATTCATGATTCATGATTCATGATTCAATCAATGATTCATGATTCAATTCATGATTCATGATTCATGATTCGATTCATGATTCATGATTAATGATTAATGATTCATGATTCGATTCATGATTCATGATTCATGATTTATGATTCATGATTCATGATTAATGATTCAATTCATGATTCATGATTCATGATTCATGATTCAATCAATGATTCATGATTCAATTCATGATTCATGATTCGATTCATGATTCATGATTAATGATTAATGATTCATGATTCGATTCATGATTCATGATTCATGATTTAATTCATGATTCATGATTCATGATTCGATTCATGATTCATGATTCATGATTAATGATTTGATTCATGATTCATGATTCGTGATTCAATTCATGATTCATGATTCATGAATCATGATTTATGATTCGATTCATGATTCATGATTCATGATTAATGATTTGATTCATGATTCATAATTTATGATTCATAATTCATGATTTGATTCATGATTCATGATTCAATTCATGATTCATGATTAATGATTCATGATTCAATTCATGATTCATAATTCATGATTCATGATTCAATTCATGATTCATAATTTATGATTCATGATTCATGATTTGATTCATGATTCATGATTCAATTCATGATTCATGATTCATGATTCATGATTCATGATTTATGATTCGATTCATGATTCATGATTCAATTCATGATTCATGATTCAATTCATGATTCATGATTCATGATTTAATTCATGATTCATGATTAATGATTCATGATTCATGATTCATGATTCGATTCATGATTCATGATTCATGATTCATGATTCATGATTCGATTCATGATTCATGATTAATGATTCATGATTCGATTCATGATTCATGATTTAATTCATGATTCATGATTCATGATTCGATTCATAATTCATGATTCATGATTAATGATTTGATTCATGATTCATGATTCAATTCATGATTCATGATTCGATTCATGATTCATGATTAATGATTTGATTCATGATTCATGATTCATGATTCAATTCATGATTCATGATTTATTATTCGATTCATGATTCATGATTTATGATTCAATTCATGATTCATGATTCATGATTCAATTCATGATTCAGGATTCAATTCATGATTCATGATTCAATTCATGATTCATTATTCATGATTCGATTCATGATTCGATTCATGATTCATGATTCATGATTCAATTTTTGATTCTTGATTCATGATTCAAGATTCAATTCATGATTCATGATTCGATTTATGATTTATGATTCATTATTCAAGATTTGATTCACGATTCATGATTCAATTCATGATTCATGATTCAATTCATAATTCATGAGTCGATTCATGATTCATGATTCATGATTCAATTCATGATTCATGATTTAATTCATGATTCATGATTCAAATTATGATTTAATTCATGATTTATGATTCATGATCCATGATTCAATTCATGATTCATGATTCATGATTCAATTCATGATTCAATTCATGATTCATTATTCATAATTCGATTCATGATTCATGATTTGATTCATGATTCATAATTTGATTCATGATTCATGATTCAATTTATGATTCATGATTCATGATTCAATTCATGATTCATGATTCAATTCATGATTCATTATTCATGATTCATGATTCAATTCATGATTCATAATTCATGATTCATGATTCAATTCATGATTCATGATTCATGATTCATGATTCAATTCATGATTCATGATTCAATTCATGATTCATGATTCATGATTCAATTCATGATTCATGATTCAATTCATGATTCAATTTATGATTCATGATTCATGATTCATGATTCATGATTCAATTCATGATTCATAATTCATGATTCATGATTCAATTCATGATTCATGATTCAATGTATGATTCATGATTCATGATTCAATTAATGATTCATGATTTAAATAATGATTCATGATTCAAAATTCATGATTCATGATTCAATTCATGATTCATGATTCATGATTCAATTCATGATTCATGATTCAATTCATGATTCATGATTCAAGATTCATGATTCATGATTCAATTCATGATTCATGATTTGATTTATGATTCATGAATTATGATTCAATTCATGATTCATGATTCATGATTCATGATTCATGATTCAATTCATGATTCATGATTCAATTCATGATTCATGATTCATGATTCAATTCATGATTCATGATTTGATTTATGATTCATGATTCAATTCATGATTCATGATTCATGATTCATGATTCATGATTCATGATTCATGATTCATGATTCAATTCATGATTCATGATTCATGATTCAATTCATGATTCAATTCATGATTCTTGATTCATGATTCATGATTCAATTCATGATTCATGATTCGATTCATGATTCATGATTCATGATTCATGATTCATGATTTGATTAATGATTCATGATTCATGATTCAATTCATGATTCATTATTCATGATTCGATTCATGATTCATGATTCGATTCATGATTCATGATTCGATTCATGATTCTTGATTCATGATTCAAGATTCAATTCATGATTCATGATTCGATTCATGATTCTTGATTCATGATTCATGATTTGATTCATGATTCATGATTCAATTCATGATTCAATTCATGATTCATGATTCAATTCATGATTCGATTCATGATTCATGATTCAATTTATGATTCATGATTCATGATTCAATCCATGATTCATGATTCATGATTCAATTCATGATTCATGATTCAATTCATGATTCATAATTTATGATTCATGATTCAATTCATGATTCATGATTCATGATTCATTGTATGATTCATGATTCATGATTCAATTAATGATTCATGATTTAAATCATGATTCATGACTCAATTCATGATTCATGATTCAATTCATGATTCATGATTCAATTCATGATTCGATTCCTGATTCAATTCATGATTCATGATTCAATTCATGATTCATGATTCAATTCATTATTCATGATTCTATTCATGATTTATGATTTAATTCATGATTCACGATTTGATTCTTGATTCATGATTCGATTCATGATTCATGATTCATGATTTAATTCATGATTCATGATTCATGATTCAATTCATGATTCATGATTCATGATTCAAGATTCAATTCATGATTCATGATTCAATTCATGATTCATGATTCATGATTAATGATTCAATTCATGATTCATGATTCGATTCATGATTCATGATTCATGATTCAATTCATGATTCATGATTTATGATTCAATTCATGATTCATGATTCATGATTCAATTCATGATTCATAATTCATGATTCATGATTCATGAATTGATTCATGATTCATGATTCAATTCATGATTCATGATTCATGATTCATGATTCATGATTTATGATTCGATTCATGATTCAATAATGATTCATGATTCATGATTCAATTCATGATTCATGATTCATGATTCATGATTCGATTCACGATTCATGATTCATGATATATGATTTGATTCATGATTCATGATTCATGATTTAATTCATGATTCATGATTCATGATTTAATTCATGATTCATGATTCATGATTCAATTCATGATTCATGATTCATGATTCATGATTCATGATTCACGATTAACGATTCATGATTCGATTCATGATTCATGATTCATGATTTAATTCATGATTCATGATTCATGATTCAATTCATGATTCATGATTCATGATTCATGATTCGATTCACGATTCATGATTCATGATATATGATTTGATTCATGATTCATGATTCATGATTCAATTCATGATTCATGATTCATGATTCATGAATCAATTCATGATTCATGATTCATGATTCAAGATTCATGATTCAATTCATGATTCATGATTCAATTCATGATTCATGATTCAATTCATTATTCTTGATTAATGATTCATGATTCGATTCATGATTCAATTAATGATTTAATTCATGATTTATGATTCATGATTCATGATTCAATTCATGATTCATGATTCATGATTCAATTCATGTTTCATGATTCGATTCATGATTCATGATTCAATTCATGATTCATGATTCATGATTCAATTCATGTTTCATGATTCGATTCATGATTCATGATTCAATTCATGATTCATGATTCATGATTCAATTCATGATTCATGATTCAAGATTCATGATTCAATTCATGATTCATGAATCATGATTCAATTCATGATGCATAATTCATGATTCATGCTTCAATTCATGATTTATGATTCATGATTCATGATTCATTATTCGATTCATGATTCATAATTTATGATTCAATTCATGATTCATGATTCATGATTCAATTCATGATTCATAATTCATGATTCATGATTCAATTCATGATTCATAATTCATGATTCATGATTCATGATTTGATTCATGATTCATGATTCAATTCATGATTCATGATTCAAGATTCAATTCATGATTCATGATTCTATTCATGATTCATGATTCATGATTCAAGATTCAATTCATGATTCATGATTCAATTCATGATTCATGATTCATGATTCATGATTCATGATTAATGATTCAATTCATGATTCATGATTCAATTCATGATTCATGATTCGATTCATGATTCATGATTCATGATTCAATTCATGATTCATGATTTATAATTCAATTCATGATTCATGATTCATGATTTATGATTCAATTCATGATTCATGATTCATGATTCATGATTCAATTCATGATTCATAATTCATGATTCATGATTCATGATTTGATTCATGATTCAATGTATGATTCATGATTCATGATTCAATTAATGATTCATGATTTAAATAATGATTCATGATTCAAGATTCATGATTCATGATTCAATTCATGATTCATGATTCATTATTCAATTCATGATTCATGATTCAATTCATGATTCATGATTCAAGATTCATGATTCATGATTCAATTCATGATTCATGATTTGATTTATGATTCATGATTCATGATTCAATTCATGATTCATGATTCATGATTCATGATTCAATTCATGATTCATGATTCAATTCATGATTCATGATTCGATTCATGATTCATGATTCATGATTCAATTCATGATTCATGATTCAAGATTCAATTCATGATTCATGATTCAATTCATGATTCATGATTCATGATTAATTATTCAATTCATGATTCATGATTCGATTCATGATTCATGATTCATGATTCAATTCATGATTCATGATTCATGATTCATGATTCATGATTTATGATTCGACTCATGATTCATGATTCAATAATGATTCATGATTCATGATTTAATTCATGATTCATGATTCATGATTTAATTCATGATTCATGATTCATGATTCAATTCATGATTCATGATTCATGATTCATGATTCATGATTCATGATTCACGATTAACGATTCATGATTCGATTCATGATTCATGATTCATGATTTAATTCATGATTCATGATTCATGATTCAATTCATGATTCATGATTCATGATTCATGATTCGATTCACGATTCATGATTCATGATATATGATTTGATTCATGATTCATGATTCATGATTCAATTCATGATTCATGATTCATGAATCATGATTTATGATTCGATTCATGATTCATGATTTATGATTCAATTTATGATTCATGATTCATGATTCATGAATCAATTCATGATTCATGATTCATGATTCAAGATTCATGATTCAATTCATGATTCATGATTCAATTCATGATTCATGATTCAATTCATTATTCTTGATTAATGATTCGATTCATGATTCAATTAATGATTTAATTCATGATTTATGATTCATGATTCATGATTCAATTCATGATTCATGATTCATGATTCAATTCATGTTTCATGATTCGATTCATGATTCATGATTCAATTCATGATTCATGATTCATGATTCAATTCATGTTTCATGATTCGATTCATGATTCATGATTCAATTCATGATTCATGATTCATGATTCAATTCATGATTCATGATTCAAGATTCATGATTCAATTCATGATTCATGAATCATGATTCAATTCATGATGCATAATTCATGATTCATGCTTCAATTCATGATTTATGATTCATGATTCATGATTCATTATTCGATTCATGATTCATAATTTATGATTCAATTCATGATTCATGATTCATGATTCAATTCATGATTCATAATTCATGATTCATGATTCAATTCATGATTCATAATTCATGATTCATGATTCATGATTTGATTCATGATTCATGATTCAATTCATGATTCGATTCCTGATTCAATTCATGATTCATGATTCTATTCATGATTCATGATTCATGATTCAAGATTCAATTCATGATTCATGATTCAATTCATGATTCATGATTCATGATTCATGATTCATGATTAATGATTCAATTCATGATTCATGATTCATGATTCAATTCATGATTCATGATTCGATTCATGATTCATGATTCATGATTCAATTCATGATTCATGATTTATAATTCAATTCATGATTCATGATTCATGATTTATGATTCAATTCATGATTCATGATTCATGATTCATGATTCAATTCATGATTCATAATTCATGATTCATGATTCATGATTTGATTCATGATTCAATGTATGATTCATGATTCATGATTCATGATTCATGATTTATGATTTATGATTCGACTCATGATTCATGATTCAATAATGATTCATGATTCATGATTTAATTCATGATTCATGATTCATGATTTAATTCATGATTCATGATTCATGATTCAATTCATGATTCATGATTCATGATTCATGATTCATGATTCATGATTCACGATTAACGATTCATGATTCGATTCATGATTCATGATTCATGATTTAATTCATGATTCATGATTCATGATTCAATTCATGATTCATGATTCATGATTCATGATTCGATTCACGATTCATGATTCATGATATATGATTTGATTCATGATTCATGATTCATGATTCAATTCATGATTCATGATTCATGAATCATGATTTATGATTCGATTCATGATTCATGATTTATGATTCAATTTATGATTCATGATTCATGATTCATGAATCAATTCATGATTCATGATTCAAGATTCATGATTCAATTCATGATTCATGATTCAATTCATGATTCATGATTCAATTCATTATTCTTGATTAAGGATTCATGATTCGATTCATGATTCAATTAATGATTTAATTCATGAGTTATGATTCATGATTCATGATTCAATTCATGATTCATGATTCATGATTCAATTCATGTTTCATGATTCGATTCATGATTCATGATTCAATTCATGATTCATGATTCATGATTCAATTCATGTTTCATGATTCGATTCATGATTCATGATTCAATTCATGATTCATGATTCATGATTCAATTCATGATTCATGATTCAAGATTCATGATTCAATTCATGATTCATGAATCATGATTCAATTCATGATGCATAATTCATGATTCATGCTTCAATTCATGATTTATGATTCATGATTCATGATTCATTATTCAATTCATGATTCATAATTTATGATTCAATTCATGATTCATGATTCATGATTCATGATTCAATTCATGATTCATAATTCATGATTCATGATTCAATTCATGATTCATAATTCATGATTCATGATTCATGATTTGATTCATGATTCATGATTCAATTCATGATTTGATTCCTGATTCAATTCATGATTCATGATTCTATTCATGATTCATGATTCATGATTCAAGATTCAATTCATGATTCATGATTCAATTCATGATTCATGATTCATGATTCATGATTCATGATTAATGATTCAATTCATGATTCATGATTCATGATTCAATTCATGATTCATGATTCGATTCATGATTCATGATTCATGATTCAATTCATGATTCATGATTTATAATTCAATTCATGATTCATGATTCATGATTTATGATTCAATTCATGATTCATGATTCATGATTCATGATTCAATTCATGATTCATGATTCAAGATTCATGATTCAATTCATGATTCATGATTTGATTTATGATTCATGATTCATGATTCAATTCATGATTCATGATTCAATTCATGATTCATGATTCATGATTCAATTCATGATTCATGATTTGATTTATGATTCATGATTCATGATTCAATTCATGATTCATGATTCATGATTCATGATTCATGATTCATGATTCAATTCATGATTCATGATTCAGGATTCAATTCATGATTCAATTCATGATTCTTGATTCATGATTCATGATTCAATTCATGATTCATGATTCGATTCATGATTCATTATTCATGATTCGATTTATGATTCATGATTCGATTCATGATTCATGATTCAATTTATGATTCTTGATTCATGATTCAAGATTCAATTCATGATTCATGATTCGATTCATGATTCTTGATTCATGATTCATGATTCGATTCATGATTCATGATTCAATTCATGATTCAATTCATGATTCATGATTCATTATTCATTATTCATGATTCGATTCATGATTCATGATTCAATTCATGATTCATGATTCAATTCATAATTCATGAGTCGATTTATGATTCATGATTCATGATTCATGATTCAATTCATGATTCATGATTCATGATTCATGATTTATGATTCATGATTCAATTCATGATTCAATTCATGATTCATTATATATAATTCAATTCATGATTCATGATTTGATTCATGATTCATGATTCAATTTATGATTCATGATTCATGATTCAATCCATGATTCATGATTCATGATTCAATTCATGATTCATGATTCATTATTCATGATTCATGATTCCATTCATGATTCATAATTCATGATTCATGATTCAATTCATGATTCATGATTTATTGTATGATTCATGATTCATGATTCAATTAATGATTCATGATTTAAATCATGATTCATGACTCAATTCATGATTCATGATTCAATTCATGATTCATGATTTAATTCATGATTCGATTCCTGATTCAATTCATGATTCATGATTCAATTCATGATTCATGATTCAATTCATTATTCATGATTCTATTCATGATTTATGATTCAATTCATGATTCACGATTTGATTCTTGATTCATGATTCGATTCATGATTCATGATTCATGATTCAATTCATGATTCATGATTCATGATTCAATTCATGATTCATGATTCATGATTCAAGATTCAATTCATGATTCATGATTCAATTCATGATTCATGATTAATGATTCAATTCATGATTCATGATTCGATTCATGATTCATGATTCAATTCATGATTCATGATTTATGATTCAATTCATGATTCATGATTCATGATTCAATTCATGATTCATAATTCATGATTCATGATTCATGAATTGATTCATGATTCATGATTCAATTCATGATTCATGATTCAATTCATGATTCATGATTCATGATTCATGATTCATGATTTATGATTCGACTCATGATTCAATAATGATTCATGATTCATGATTTAATTCATGATTCATGATTCATGATTTAATTCATGATTAATGATTCATGATTCATGATTCATGATTCATGATTCACGATTAACGATTCATGATTCGATTCATGATTCATGATTCATGATTTAATTCATGATTCATGATTCATGATTCAATTCATGATTCATGATTCATGATTCAATCCATGATTCATGATTCATGATTCAATTCATGATTCATGATTCATTATTCATGATTCATGATTCAATTCATGATTCATAATTCATGATTCATGATTCAATTCATGATTCATGATTCATGATTCATTGTATGATTCAGGATTCATGATTCAATTAATGATTCATGATTTAAATCATGATTCATGACTCAATTCATGATTCATGATTCAATTCATGATTCATGATTTAATTCATGATTCGATTCCTGATTAAATTCATGATTCATGATTCAATTCATGATTCAATTCATTATTCATGATTCTATTCATGATTTATGATTCAATTCATGATTCATAATTCATGATTCATGATTCAATTCATGATTCATGATTCATGATTCATTGTATGATTCATGATTCATGATTCAATTAATGATTCATGATTTAAATCATGATTCATGACTCAATTCATGATTCATGATTCAATTCATGATTCATGATTCAATTCATGATTCGATTCCTGATTCAATTCATGATTCATGATTCAATTCATGATTCATGATTCAATTCATTATTCATGATTCTATTCATGATTTATGATTTAATTCATGATTCACGATTCAATTCATGATTCATGATTCAATTCATTATTCATGATTCTATTCATGATTTATAATTTAATTCATGATTCACGATTTGATTCTTGATTCATGATTCGATTCATGATTCATGATTCATGATTCAATTCATGATTCATGATTCATGATTCATGATTAATGATTCAATTCATGATTCAAGATTCAATTCATGATTCATGATTCAATTCATGATTCATGATTCATGATTAATGATTCAATTCATGATTCATGATTCGATTCATGATTCATGATTCATGATTCAATTCATGATTCATGATTTATGATTCAATTCATGATTCATGATTCATGATTCAATTCATGATTCATAATTCATGATTCATGATTCATGAATTGATTCATGATTCATGATTCAATTCATGATTCATGATTCATGATTCATGATTCATGATTTATGATTCGACTCATGATTCATGATTCAATAATGATTCATGATTCATGATTTAATTCATGATTCATGATTCATGATTTAATTCATGATTCATGATTCATGATTCAATTCATGATTCATGATTCATGATTCATGATTCACGATTAACGATTCATGATTCGATTCATGATTCATGATTCATGATTTAATTCATGATTCATGATTCATGATTCAATTCATGATTCATGATTCATGATTCATGATTCGATTCATGATTCATGATTCAAGATATATGATTTGATTCATGATTCATGATTCATGATTCAATTCATGATTCATGATTCATGAATCATGATTTATGATTCGATTCATGATTTATGATTTATGATTCAATTTATGATTCATGATTCATGATTCATGAATCAATTCATGATTCATGATTCATGATTCAAGATTCATGATTCAATTCATGATTCATGATTCAATTCATGATTCATGATTCAATTCATTATTCTTGATTAATGATTCATGATTCGATTCATGATTCAATTAATGATTTAATTCATGATTTATGATTCATGATTCATGATTCAATTCATGATTCATGAATCATGATTCAATTCATGATGCATAATTCATGATTCAAGATTCAATTCATGATTCATGATTCAATTCATGATTCATGATTCATGATTCAATTCATGATTCATGATTCATGATTCAAGATTCAATTCATGATTCATGATTCAATTCATGATTCATGATTCATGATTAATGATTCAATTCATGATTCATGATTCGATTCATGATTCATGATTCATGATTCAATTCATGATTCATGATTTATGATTCAATTCATGATTCATGATTCATGATTCAATTCATGATTCATAATTCATGATTCATGATTCATGAATTGATTCATGATTCTTGATTCAATTCATGATTCATGATTCATGATTCATGATTCATGATTTATGATTCGACTCATGATTCATGATTCAATAATGATTCATGATTCATGATTTAATTCATGATTCATGATTCATGATTTAATTCATGATTCATGATTCATGATTCAATTCATGATTCATGATTCATGATTCATGATTCATGATTCACGATTAACGATTCATGATTCGATTCATGATTCATGATTCATGATTTAATTCATGATTCATGATTCATGATTCAATTCATGATTCATGATTCATGATTCATGATTCGATTCACGATTCATGATTCATGATATATGATTTGATTCATGATTCATGATTCATGATTCAATTCATGATTCATGATTCATGAATCATGATTTATGATTCGATTCATGATTCATGATTTATGATTCAATTTATGATTCATGATTCATGATTCAATTAATGATTCATGATTTAAATCATGATTCATGACTCAATTCATGATTCATGATTCAATTCATGATTCATGATTTAATTCATGATTCGATTCCTGATTCAATTCATGATTCATGATTCAATTCATGATTCATGATTCAATTCATTATTCATGATTCTATTCATGATTTATGATTCAATTCATGATTCACGATTTGATTCTTGATTCATGATTCGATTCATGATTCATGATTCATGATTCAATTCATGATTCATGATTCATGATTCAATTCATGATTCATGATTCATGATTCAAGATTCAATTCATGATTCATGATTCAATTCATGATTCATGATTAATGATTCAATTCATGATTCATGATTCGATTCATGATTCATGATTCAATTCATGATTCATGATTTATGATTCAATTCATGATTCATGATTCATGATTCAATTCATGATTCATAATTTATGATTCATGATTCATGAATTGATTCATGATTCATGATTCAATTCATGATTCATGATTCAATTCATGATTCATGATTCATGATTCATGATTCATGATTTATGATTCGACTCATGATTCAATAATGATTCATGATTCATGATTTAATTCATGATTCATGATTCATGATTTAATTCATGATTAATGATTCATGATTCATGATTCATGATTCATGATTCACGATTAACGATTCATGATTCGATTCATGATTCATGATTCATGATTTAATTCATGATTCATGATTCATGATTCAATTCATGATTCATGATTCATGATTCAATCCATGATTCATGATTCATGATTCAATTCATGATTCATGATTCATTATTCATGATTCATGATTCAATTCATGATTCATAATTCATGATTCATGATTCAATTCATGATTCATGATTCATGATTCATTGTATGATTCAGGATTCATGATTCAATTAATGATTCATGATTTAAATCATGATTCATGACTCAGTTCATGATTCATGATTCAATTCATGATTCATGATTTAATTCATGATTCGATTCCTGATTCAATTCATGATTCATGATTCAATTCATGATTCAATTCATTATTCATGATTCTATTCATGATTTATGATTCAATTCATGATTCATAATTCATGATTCATGATTCAATTCATGATTCATGATTCATGATTCATTGTATGATTCATGATTCATGATTCAATTAATGATTCATGATTTAAATCATGATTCATGACTCAATTCATGATTCATGATTCAATTCATTATTCATGATTCTATTCATGATTTATGATTTAATTCATGATTCACGATTCAATTCATGATTCATGATTCAATTCATTATTCATGATTCTATTCATGATTTATGATTTAATTCATGATTCACGATTTGATTCTTGATTCATGATTCGATTCATGATTCATGATTCAATTCATGATTCATGATTCATGATTCATGATTAATGATTCAATTCATGATTCAAGATTCAATTCATGATTCATGATTCAATTCATGATTCATGATTCATGATTAATGATTCAATTCATGATTCATGATTCGATTCATGATTCATGATTCATGATTCAATTCATGATTCATGATTTATGATTCAATTCATGATTCATGATTCATGATTCATGATTCAATTCATGATTCATAATTCATGATTCATGATTCATGAATTGATTCATGATTCATGATTCAATTCATGATTCATGATTCATGATTCATGATTCATGATTTATGATTCGACTCATGATTCATGATTCAATAATGATTCATGATTCATGATTTAATTCATGATTCATGATTCATGATTTAATTCATGATTCATGATTCATGATTCAATTCATGATTCATGATTCATGATTCATGATTCATGATTCACGATTAACGATTCATGATTCGATTCATGATTCATGATTCATGATTTAATTCATGATTCATGATTCATGATTCAATTCATGATTCATGATTCATGATTCATGATTCGATTCATGATTCATGATTCAAGATATATGATTTGATTCATGATTCATGATTCATGATTCAATTCATGATTCATGATTCATGAATCATGATTTATGATTCGATTCATGATTCATGATTTATGATTCAATTTATGATTCATGATTCATGATTCATGAATCAATTCATGATTCATGATTCATGATTCAAGATTCATGATTCAATTCATGATTCATGATTCAATTCATGATTCATGATTCAATTCATTATTCTTGATTAATGATTCATGATTCGATTCATGATTCAATTAATGATTTAATTCATGATTTATGATTCATGATTCATGATTCAATTCATGATTCATGAATCATGATTCAATTCATGATGCATAATTCATGATTCAAGATTCAATTCATGATTCATGATTCAATTCATGATTCATGATTCATGATTCAATTCATGATTCATGATTCATGATTCAAGATTCAATTCATGATTCATGATTCAATTCATGATTCATGATTCATGATTAATGATTCAATTCATGATTCATGATTCGATTCATGATTCATGATTCATGATTCAATTCATGATTCATGATTTATGATTCAATTCATGATTCATGATTCATGATTCAATTCATGATTCATAATTCATGATTCATGATTCATGAATTGATTCATGATTCAATTCATGATTCATGATTCATGATTCATGATTCATGATTTATGATTCGACTCATGATTCATGATTCAATAATGATTCATGATTCATGATTTAATTCATGATTCATGATTCATGATTTAATTCATGATTCATGATTCATGATTCAATTCATGATTCATGATTCATGATTCATGATTCATGATTCACGATTTACGATTCATGATTCGATTCATGATTCATGATTCATGATTTAATTCATGATTCA